>NC_056735.1:1583172705-1583200205 GCF_019279795.1 Protopterus annectens
CTCCAGAAAACAACTTCATTTTCCTGGGGTTGTACCAACTATCCCAGTCAAGAGCCAAGCAGATGAGACACCAAGCAAGATGAAACAGAGCAAAGCTCTTTAATAAGAAATGCTGACCAGGGGAAAAATGGTTGGGTATACAGACTAGCAGCATGAAAAAGGTGTAGTGGAATCCAGGTGGACTGATGCCAGAGCAGTCCAGAGTCAGACAACAAATCTCTACTATGGTTCTAAAACAATATGTAAGCAGAGACTGCAGCTCAAATACACACTTTTGAGAGTGTGAGCACTTGTTGCTACAGAACTGCACCTGGGCAGAGACCTAGGCTCAAATAAACAAACTTGAGACTCTGAGCACTCCTTTCTACCAAACTGCCTCTGGACAGTCACAGGAACACCTCTGGCAATTTCACTTTCAGTGTCAAACTTCACATATAGATACAATGAACAAAGGCAACCTGCAAACTCCATCTGAAGAATGGCAAATACAGAAAAAGTGTTCTAAACTAATGCAAACATTCCAACTTCAGCAGACAATATGACTGACAGCCAGCCTACCACCAACTTCAGGGAAAGCAGAATATGTCTTGAAATAGAACTTCCTCATGGGCAAGCTTGAGGGTTGTTGGGTGATGGTGGAGTTTTCTTTTTCTCATAGCAGGGTACAGTCATGTCATGTTTGTGTCAACAATGAGTCTGAGTAAGATTCCAGAAAATGCATGGTCAGTGCAGCAACAGAAGGTCATTAACAAACATCTCCCCTTGGTTATGTGCATCCAACATTTTAAACTGAAATGCATACTCCTGAGTGAATTTTATACTTCTGCACTTTTTCTCTGAGGTTACAGTGTAAGGTGCTGCAGATTCCAAGGAACCAAAATGCATTATCCAGACACTGTTAGCAGAGATTTACCAAATATGATCCCCATTCCTGTGTCTGATTTTTTTAATTGCATTAATACACATATACAGTTTTAAGCATGGTTTCCATACCACTCAGTATAAAAGTAGTAGGGAAGTAAGTAGTGTGGGAAGAAATAGCCAGGGAATTGTTATGGCTAGGCTTGTACAGGCCCTAGGGCTGATAGCCTAGTACCAACCTATGAACCTATGAACCTATGCAATACTTATATACAATAGAGAATTATTGCATGATCTACAGTTCTTAATAAAGTATCTAATTCTTTACTGAATTTGTCTACTGCTTTATATTCAGTTGCTAGTATGATTTTTGTTTTGGCTCCTGGAATGCTGATATATTTCCATTTTATTGTGGTACAGTTTCTGCCATTGTATTTGCTATAAACAACTCATTCTCACACAAATGAGTTAAAAAAAAAACAGATACACACACACACACACACTCACACACACACACACACACACACACACACACAAAACATATGAGCACACACATGCATTCCCACACTGTGTATCTGCACATATAATGCACTTTATGTGCTAAGTGTTATTTTTATGTTGCGCTCACTAACTTCTTCTGCTATCTGTTGCACCACAGACAACACTGTAACCACTAGTGCCACTGGTTAACTATACTGACAGTACTGTAAGACAGTAGCAGCTTATAACATATCATTGTACTTTCAGGACATCAGTCAAGTGAATGAAAATAAAATGAGATGATCATTACTACTCAGGAATGGGTTATGAACACATCCCAGACAAATACCTCTTGAAAAGTACATCCCATCCTTCCACACTGGGTATAGTCTTTCCAATCATACAAACATAATCTTAATGCTGCTGTACTGAGCTCACATTTGTCATGAATTTGTACATTTGTTATATTCATATGATCACGATGACTGCCACACTGCTATGACAGATGTAACTCCCTCCAAGATAGGAGCACCATTCATGAGGGCAATGCGGAGCTTGGTACCATTTTGCTTTCCACATTAAATTAAACCATAAATGCACAGCCTACGGTGTTGTGACCTCTAAATTCCCTCCTGAAAACTGATCATCTTCCTTTCAGGGCACTCAGAATCCAGAGCTGTGCTCCCTGTATTTTATGAATCACCCAGACACACTACAATTTCTTTGAAGATGTACACTGTGCTAAGTAGCATATTGCTGCTCTAGGTTCCCATGTCTAAGCATCATGTTCTGGGGTTGTACATTTAGGTCCATCATTAACATGAATGGAATATGTAGCAACAGCTCAATACATAATTCACCTCAATTTATGGCATGTCGAATGAGTGATGGCTTATGTGTGGTTATTTTTGTGAATCTTATATCTATTTATACCACAAAGAAGACATCTTCTGTATTACTTTTTTCCCACTGGATAGAAGGGGACTCCATATTACTCAATTCCTGTAATTTGTAAGTTACTGTATTTTTATAGGATCCTAGGAATTGCAAGAGAGGTAAGTCAATAGACTGTTTGCCCCTTGCCAGTACCCACTGCCATGATGTCCCTGCCACTTCTACATGGACAAAGCAGGCCAGGGCAGGAATGAATTTGCAGATGCCTATCCAGTTTATAAAACTTTACTGAGAAAAGTGTGAGGATGTCATTCTATTTTACATGTAAAGGCAATTTGTTCCAGTTATGGAGTAAATGTTGCATAATAGATCTGTTCCTCCAGCAAGATGTATTTATATGTTGTTGGAGAGTAAACTCTATTGTTTCAATGTTTGAGAGATGTTTGCCTTGTAGAGATGCAAGAAATCATAAAGGACGGGGTCCTTATTTGCATGGATTGTAAGACATTGTTTTCCATATAACAGTCTATAGCAGACTGAGTATAGGATATGGATTCAAGCCTGACTTAGAAGTCAAGGGACTTTAGGTCCCTTATGGTTTTAGTAAGAAACCCTGGGATATTTTGTCTGTGAAATGTGTCAGGAATGTAGCATGCTGCAGGGGAGCATTGCACTCTATAACTGGTCTAATCAGGGCTGAACGCAGTGGGACAATAACTTTTTTGACCTGGATGATATATCATTTTACTTTAATTTATTAAGTTACATTTATTTACAGAGATGATACAACTGGGCAGAGCCTCTTTTCAGTGGAGGCCCAGCAAGAAAAGCTCTGCATGAATTTACACAAATTTATTTATTTATTTTTCATTTGTTTATCGGGATAGTCCGATTGGACAGGAATCCCATTTTCAGCGGAGGCCCAGGGAGAAAAGCTCTGCAAAGGTTAATACAGTAAATACAATAAAAACACAAATTATTAAAGTACAGAACAAAAGAAAGGAGCTGTTGTATGATAATACAGTAAAATAAGCATAGAATAAACATACAATATCATACAACAGTATATGAAAAATATACAATACAGTTGGGTGTTCCATTTAGTTATATGGTTACAGTCATACAATGGTTAGTACAATAAATACAATAAATACAAGTTGTTTAAGTACAGAACAAATAAAGGGGCTGTTGTATGCTTGCACAGTAAGATCAATGTAGGATAAACATCAGTACAACAGCATAGGAAAAAGATACAATACAGCTGCTGGATTTGCATTTTATTCACTTATATTAATAAAAGTACTTTTTCGCATTACTGCAAGTCTGAATGTAGATAGTTTGAGTTTGTATTATTGTAAATTGCTTTTAGAAGAATGATAAAATGTAATAAATATGTTTTTACAATACAATTTTCAAAACAGTTGTACAACAGAAAATAAGATGGAAATTCAACAATTCATAAATACTTATGAGCAGCAAACATTCAATAAAATTTAACAATAACAATGAGTGCAGTTTACCAAGAAAATTGAGAAGGATTATAAACACAAGCAGACTGAGATAGGTAAGATCATGGATATGAAATAGCCAGAGGAGGGGCTGTTGTAATGAAAGGGGAGGTATAGAATATCAGATGGGGTTAAAAGAAAAGAAAAGCTAGAGTAGCTAATATAGGATTAACTGAAAAAGAAAAAAATATATACTTTTGTCAGAGGTGGAGCAAGAGTAAGTCCAGTCATCCATGACATGTATTTTTAGGACTTTATTAAAGGATTTGTGTGAAGGGTCTTCTCATATAGGAAGTGGAATGGCATTTCACATTTTATGGACATGACATGAGAAGAGAGAGTCTCCTGTTGAATAAATTGGTTTGGTCACACTTAATAAGTCTTTGTCACTTGATCCTAAGGTTCTGTTTGGAATATACTGAGTAAGAATATTGGCTAAGCTTGGGCATTTTTCAGGGTTGTGAATTAGAGCATGTGCCATATTCAGTTGAGAGTAAAACGATCAATGAGGGAGTTCTAACCAGAGGAGTTTTTTAGGGATAAGCAGTGGTGTGGCCTGTATTGTATGTTAGCTGTGAATTTTGGTGTTTTATTATAGCACTGTTCTAGGAGGTTTCGTTGGCTGGTTTTTAGATTAATAAGTATGGTGGCCCCACACAGAAGGGCTCAGAGTGGTTTTGCTGTGGATATATGTTCTTTTGCTTCTTGTGCTAGAGATGAGAGTTTTGTGACTGCTGATACTGAATGCTGTTAAAATGAGAAGGAGTTGTCAACAATGTGCCAAGATCCCTTCGGAGTGAGGTACTAGCTATTCTATAAGTTGCAGAAAAGACATGTTTACCAATATGACAATGCTTCACTTTTTATGTATTTAATTTTATTTTTTTTCAGTACACCATTGGTTTATAAGAATTAGTTCTTGCTGTAAGGATCCCATGTTGACAGGGGGTTCAGAAAATAGCACCCAGTCTAAAATCATCAGGAAACCTTAGTCAAAGGACTGAGTTTACAGTTTCTTAGATCAGAGGAGTATATGCCAAAAAAAGGGATATCAGCACTGGGAAGTGAACTACAACACTGGTTAGCTTCTTACATTAAAATGTGACACCTTTCAGTCATCTTTCATCCAGTTTACTATCCACATTACCAGAGAGTGTTTTTTATTTAAGTCTGTTACGGTAGCTTATTTATTTATTTAATTATTTTTTGCTTTTGTCGACCAGGAGAGTCTAACTGGGCACAGGTCTCATTTTCTGCTGAAGCTCAGGGAGAAATTATTAGAAGACCAATATACAAGATTTACATAATAAACATGCATACATACACACATACAATAGTAATGATATGACAGTTAATAAAACAATAATAAATGTGCATACATAGAATAACAAATGTACATCATAAAATCATAAATGAACATACAAGAATATTAATGATAAGACAGTTAATTAAAAGATGACAGTCAAGGATAAAATAAAATATTAGTTAATGTCTTTGTTTGTCTTTCGGCTTTTCACGGTTAGAGATCGCCACAGCGGAACTCTGATCCACTAATGATTGGCAGTAGATTTTCACGAACGCCGAGGTGCCAGCACAACGTCCAACCTTCAATGAAGGCATGCCCATTTACGCATATCAATCAATATTATAATTATATTATAAAAGTCTAGTAATTATAGGGTGAAGATGTTTACAAATTATGAATGAATAAAGGAATAAGGAGGGGATCCAGGGAAAATATAGACAGAGATAGTGGTGAAGAGGGTTAGATGATAGTCAGACAGTTAAAAGATTGTAAAGAAATAGCTTTATTGCTGCCAATTATTAAAAAAGATTGGTGACGGTTAGCAAGGGTTTAGAGATTATCCAGGAACATCACATGTACAGAGCTGGTAACTACACAGATAGGAATTTAGTTGAGTTTTAAATTATTTTAAAGAGTGTTCTTGTTGTATTGCTAGTGGAATGGATATCCAGAATTTAGGAAGGCAATGGGAGTAAAGCAATTTGCCAGTAGAATTGTTGGGTTTGGATACATACTGTATAATAGGTATTTGTCTGATGAATGTAGTGGCCTCATTCTACCTCATACACAGAGAGAACATTTGTGAAGGGCAAGTCACTTAGGTCCTTAATTTTGAATTGTCTTCTGTTTCTCCTTTCTCCCTTTCCACTTTCCAAAAAATAATTTCTAAGCTTGTTTCCTGCCTTTCCTGTAACTATTTTAGTTGAGATACAGATTTGCTGTAACCAGGACTGTTTGTAAGCTACTGAACCCCAAAGCCTTTCTTTGTTTTAGGGAAGCCTTCTAGCTTATCAGTGAGAGTGATAAGCACTAGGTAGCCTATCTACCACAAGAGTGGTTTCTGGCCCAGAAATTGCAGTGTATTGGCCGTTTGGGCAGTTTTTCCATCTCTTTCAACTTTTTGGTTTAAAAGTCTGCATTTGCACTTGTTTCCCACCTTTCCTGTTACTAGTCTAGTCCAGATACAGATTTGCTGTATCCAGGACTGCTTGTAAGCTTCTGAGCCCCCCCCCCAAGCATTTATGTGTTGGAGGGAAGCCTTTTAACTTATCAGTGGGAGTGGTAAGCACTAGGTAGCCTATCTACCACAAGAGTGGTTTCTGGCCCAGAAATTGTAGTTTATTGGCCATTTGGGCAGTTTTTCCATCTCTTTCAACTTTTTGGTTTAAAAGCCCATGTTTGCGCCTGTTTCCCACCTTTCCTGTAACCAGTCTAGTCTAGATACAGATTTGCTGTATCCAGGACTGTTTGTAAGCTTGTGAGCCCCCAAGCCTTTCTGTGTTGGAGGGAAGCATTCTAGCTTATCAGTGGGAGTGGTAAGCACTAGGTAGCCTATCTACCACAGGATCCAGGTACAGATTCGTAGTTTTAGCACTTGAATTTGCTTATTCATACTCAGCACTTTTCAGAACTTGTTGTTAGCACTAAATAAGCTACAAATTACTACAGCACTCAACCTTCCTCTTTACATAGAGGAAAACAGTTTTTGTACTTAATTTCCTCACTTTCTTAGAGAAAAACAGCTCTAATACTCACTTTCCTCACTTATCTAGAGGAAAGTAGTTTTTTATTCAGGCATGTCCAAGGGTCAGCTCCCATTGTTCTCACTTGTCTATCTGATGAATCTAGGCATCTTGAGGCAATGTCGCAATTGCCTCATGTACACAGACAACCCTCTCCTCCTGCCACCCAACACCATAACCTGTGAGAGATGCACATATTTAGCCAAACTGGAGGTAAATCTCTCTCCAACCAAGACTGAAGTTGACAGTCAAGAGGAGAAGGTAAACATTTCCACCACACCACACTCATCACATATTCCCACTAAACCTACACCATCAAAATCCACACATAGAAACACAAAAACATTTGCAGAGGCTCTCAGTAATAATCCGCTCAAATAACAGAGACCTCCAAAGCAGAAATGCAAGCAATCTCCACCCTCCAACACAACCCAAATGACATATAGCCCACAGACTCAGTGTGCCAATAAACTACAGCCCATAAGGCAAACCAACGTACCCAACACATTAGTCATAGGTGACTCTATAGTCAGGCACACTGATGTTCCACTCACCAGGCTAAACAAGGAGAAGGTTACTGTCAGCTGCCTGTCTGGTGCCAGGATCCGCCACATAACCCACTCACTCAGGTCACTCCACAACAAGTACAAATATGACTCTGTCATTGTCCATGTTGGTGTGAATGACTTGAGATGTACCTCCCTGGACTACATGAAGAGAGACATGGAAGAGCTTTTCGATCTTGTAGCCCGGGCAGGTATGACCCTAGCCCTGAGTAGCATCCTGCCATTGCCAGAATGATACCATAGTACAAGGACAAAATGATTGACTTCAACAATTGGCTAAGCTTCTGGTGTCATTCTCAGGGGATCCAGTATCTGTCTGCCTGGGATGACATGGTCGACAGACCACAATGTTTTGCCAGAGATGGCCTGCACCTGTCACCTCTGGGATTCCGGATACTGGCTAAGGCTCTTGCCACCCCTATAGTGCCATTTTGTAGGCAAGGTTCAAATGACAAATTCACCACAGTAACAGGAACAGGCAAGCAAAAACTGAGGGTAATGCTACTCAGTGCTTGAAGTCTAAATCTCAAAATGCACTCACTCGAGGCACTCCTTAAAATGGAGAACATTGATATCTGTGCAGTGACTGAGACCTAGTTCAAGGCTCTAGAGAGCACCCCTGTATTACCAGGCTATAATTCACACCACACTTTTCGGCCATCTAACCTGGTCCAGAACACCAAAGGCAGAGGTGTTTTCATATTCATTAAGGATATCCACAAATCCAGGCTAGTTGTGCAGCATAATGCATCCAAGGTTATCCAAGTGCAACTAACTCTGGGCAAAAGCTGCAATCCAAATTGTAGCTTGCTACAGATCCCAAACCATGACCCAGGATTCCCACTCCTCTTTTCTTGATATACTGGAAAATATTAGGTTTCAACCAAACACCCTAATAATGGGCAATTTCAACTACCCCACCATTAAGTGGGAAAACTACTCACGTACCAACTTTTTTTCTCAACGCTTTATGGAATTCATAAATTCCAATGCCCTGGAACAACTTATCCTCACCCCCACCTGAGGCAACAATATCCTAGACCTAATCATTACCAACATGAGTGACCGGTGTAACACAACTGAAATCAACTCTTCGTTGGTCAGATCTGACCATAAGCTAATCACCCTAGGTATCCACATCCCACCCTCACCCACCATTAAGGAAACCACAGTAAAAAATTTCTTGAAAGCCAACTTCATGCTTCTTAAGACAGAAGTGGCAAACTTCATGATACCCATGCAGATGGACAATACAGTTACAACTGCTGAATCCTACACAAATGCACTCTATTAGCACTTATATGAGTGCATGGATCATGCTATCCCAAACAGTACCAAGACACTATCCTCCAAAAAAAGGAAGCCAATCTGGTGGTCCCCTGCCATAAACAAACTCTACAACAGAAGGAAGAAACTGTTGCAAAAGAGAGTAAAATCCCATGAGTGGAGGAGTTCCCTGGTCAGCCTCAGTAAGAAGCTGAGATCCCTTATAAATCCTCCAAAGCTAGCTATGAAAACAAAATTGCCACTTATTCTAAGGGCAACCACAAAACATTTTATAGCTATGTCAAGAATCTCAATGGCAACACCCAGATCTGCTCTGAGTTACAGCACAATGGCACAAAAATTACAGAACCAACTGATATTGCCAACATCCTGGCAGACAGGTTCAGTGCTAACTTTATCCCACTCTCACCCCTAAAGGGCCCATATCTATACAGGAAGTATGCAGAGTCCCTGTAATCACATCTATGCAGGTAAAAGCTGCACTCTCTAAACCCAAAAACATATTATCCGTGGGACCGGACAACATCTCAGGCTGCGTTTTACACAAACTTCAGAACAAACTGGCTCCCCACCTAAGCACCATGTTCAATCATAGTCTCGCATCAGGCTTTGGGCCCACTGAATGGTGCACAGCAGCAGTTATCCCACTCCACAAAGGGGAAACCACCACTGATCCTGGGAACTATCGCCTTATTAGCCTGACGAGCCTGGTCTGCAAGGCCATGGAATGTATCATTATGGAACTCATAAACAAAGGCATTGGTAACCTCCAAAGTCTGGACCCCACCCAGTTCAGGTTTGAGAAGAGCATATCATGCCTTCTGAACCTGATCAACTCCTATGAGGCAGTCACCAAAGCTGTAGTTGAGGGTAAGGTGGTTCACACAGCCTATTTTGACCTCGCCAAGGCTTTCGACACAATCCCCCATTCCGGAATTATAGATAATCTCACTAAACTAGGTATAAATCCCTACGTCACAAGATGGGTTGCCAACTGGCTCAGTGACAGAACCCATGCTGTAAAATTTGCAGACTCCAAATCTGACTTCAATCCAGTGACAAGTGGAGTACCACAGGGTTCAGTCCTGGGACCTCTCCTGTTTGGTATCTACTTCTCTGAAGTACAGGCTAACACAGAAGGTCTCTGGCTAACAAAGTTCACAGATGACTGCAAACTAAAAGCCGTAGTCGAGTCCCCGAATTATGTGGATATCCTACAGAAGGGCCTCACTGAGACAGATGCCTGGTGTCAGAGGCATGGCCTCAAGCTCAGTGCCAAAAAATGCATTGTCATCCCCTTTGACAAAAACTCTGTACCCATGAACTACCACATAAATGGCAGTCTACTTAATGCCAAATGTGTGATAAGAGTCCTTGGAACCCATGTGGACAGTAGTCCCTCCTTTGATAATCACATCGCCACAGTAGTCAGGAAATCCTTCTATGTGGCACACCTCATCACAAAAGGGTTCTCATCCAGAAAAAAAGAGGTCATTGTTCCCCTCTACTCGGCACTCATTAGACCCATTATAGAGTGCAACACCCCTTTTGGAATGTACCTCACAAGACATCTGCAGCAGCTGGAAAGGCTATAGAAGTACCTCACAAAGAGGATTACTGTCCTCAAACAGATGCCCTACACTGACCGTCTCAAAAAACTCCAGCTTTACTCCGTAGCATATCGCCTACTCTGAGGAGAAGTCTGCCTAACATATAAAGCTATGTTATACCCAGAGCTGTTGGACATGCTACACCTTAAGAAATCCCAATCCCTCTGAGCTACATACTCTAGGGCCTATACCTTGTCACCACAATAAACAGGACATGCTGGAGGGATAGTTTCCTGCCCCAGAGACTTCCTATACTCTGGAACAAGCTATCCATCTCTGTCAAGCAACGTTCCTCATTAGCACTCTTCAAGAAAAATCTTGATGAGTGGATGGGAAATAGGAAATACACCCTGGGGATAACTTCTGTGGCTCTGCTCAACAGGGGCACAGGAAATTAACTTTCTTGGGTGGCGTAAGCCAGGGAACCTTGTTGGCTAGGCTTACTTAGGCCCTTGGGCTGATAGCCTAGTACCTACCTATGAACCTATGAACATATGAAGGATTATATACTGTATTTGTATGAGATTGGAAATAGATGGACAGTTGTTAGGTATATACACAATGTTGTGGAATTTTGGAAGTTGTAAGCAGGTTTGCGAATGTGCAAATTCTATACACTGTAACTCCCTTAGGGTGGCACAGTGGTGGTTACTATTTAGAGGGTTGGCAGCGAATTATACTATTTTGTAGTAACATTTCTCAAGTGTACTTAGCAAGGTCACTTACATGTTGTTAGCGATGGGTACAAAATACATTAGAATAGGCAAGAGGAGAGAAGAGGATATGTGTTTTCATACAGTATCTGGGGGAAGAGTTTAGCTCTAAAGAGAGAATGCAGTTTTTTTGTGTTTAATTTTTTACTATATTTTTTTATCTGTGTGTTGTTCCCACCTACACAGATGTCTAGATAATTTAGTATGTGTGACAAGTTCAACTTTTGTTTTGTTGGATGAGGTAACTAAAAAGAATTTTTGTTGACTGCAATCTGTTTGTGAGTAAATAGAATTAGTTTGAATTTACTTGGGTTTATGGACAGCTGGGCAGATGTCAGCCAGGTTTCTTTAAAAGCGAAGGACTCCTGGGTAAGTTCTTGTAGTATGTTCATGTTTTTTTGTGATATGTATAACTGTGGCATCATCTGTATACTGTAGTAGTATTTCAGTTTTAAATGCTTTATGTAGGTCATTGATGAATATGGTGAAGAGAATGGGTCCCAAGAATCATCAGTGTGGTACAGCAACTAAGAGAGGGAGGAAGAATGAGATGCCTTTTTGCCACATGACAGCATGAGCTCTGTTTTGTAGGTATCTACAGAACCATGATGCAGCAGTGGTCTCCAGTCCTAGGTTACGAATTTTGTGGAGCAATAAAGTGAGAGACCATGTCAAAGACCTTAGATGAATCAAGAAAGAGAGCAGACACTCTGTTTCTGCCATTCCTATTTTTATTTATTGTATTAGTAAACTAAGTAAAGTGATAGACGTACTGTGGTGGGAATATAAGCCATGTTGAGATGAACAGAAGAGGTTATTTTGTGTAAGGTAATATACGAGTTGTGACTGGATGCATTGTTAGAGTATTTTTAAAAGGATGCAGAAGATGGCAATGGGCCTGTAGTTTCAGAGTTCAGTTGAATGCCCTAATTTGTGGTGGTGAAGAATGTGGCTTGTTTTTTTTCCAAACGGTAGGGACATATGCTTCAGTGATTGAACAAGTTATTAGAATTGATATGGGGTGGTCTATTGCTTCTGCAGCCATCTTAAGGTATTTGCCAGGTAGGTTGTCAGGAGTTAAGGTGGTGGCTTTCAATTTAAGTAATCATTTTTTATGGAAGTAGTGGAGACTTGTTGGAAGGAGAGGTTATGAAGAGGAATGGTTGGTGGTGCTGTTGTCTGGTTGTTGGTATTAGGGACATTTTGAAGTAGTGATGAGACTGACTGAATTAAATGAAAGTTATAAGCATCAGCACAGTTGGTAAACCTATTGTTAGTGTTAAGTGTAGCAGGTGGTTGAATGGTGTAGCTGGGATTAAGCAGCTGGTTTATAGAGGGTGAGAATGTTTGGAGATTTTTGTAGTTTTATGTTGCAGGCCAGTATAGTATTTTTTTTATCTAACTTAATTTGAGTTTGAGTTTGGTTTCTGAGTTCTCCAAATTTTTGGAAAATTATTAATGTTTTATTGTATGACCATGTAGTCTAGACTGTAAGTCTCATAAGGTGCTTTGTATTAAGTGACAAACAGGGGGCAGATTTGGCCATAAATCTCTTTTTTCTGAGTGGAGCAAGTTCATTTAGGATGTTCAAGAAAGTAGAACTAAAAAGAGATAATATGTCATGTAGCAGAATGTATTTTAGAGCATTCCATTTATATAGTTTTAGATAGGAGATAAAGGAATCTTTGTTGAAATGTGTGAGGTTACATGCCATGCTGAAATGTGGCTGCTTTTGAATATGTCTGTTTTTTTTACTATTACATAGATAGGGATAGGATCATTTAAGATACCAGGAAGGGTACCTGAGGTAAAAATGTTATGAGGCACAAAGGTAATAATCCATATAATTAATGTTCCCTTAGAGTTGTTTTTATTATAATGGGTGGGAGTAGTGATTAGCTTTGCTGGATTTATTGACTGGTTAGGTGAGTCAGAGGAGAGAGAGAGAGAGAGAGAGAGACAGTCAATATTAAAATCACCCATTATAAATTTTTCTTGGGAGATGTTGGGTAAGACCCAGCAGAAGAACCTTCTGTAACAGAGAGGTTATTATCAGGTGGAAAATAAGAACCTATGATGTTTTGGTTGAGTTTAAGGGTAGATAAGAGAATTTCTGTCTTACCAAATAATGGAGGATTTTGTGGGGAAGGGGTGAGCTGCAGAGAATTTTTGTGTGGTATTGCAACTCTGCCAGCCCTTTTATTTTTGTCTACCAGCTCTTAGTATATTATAGTTTTGGGGGTAGAATTTAATTTTCTTTTGTTTCTTTTTTTCATCGAGGTTTCAGTAAGTACTACTATATTTGGTGCATGTAGGTTAAGCCAGGCATGGATGTGAGCTATTTTATTTTAGGTGTTTCTAATGTTTATATGTGTAATGTTAAGGTAAGAACAAGTAGCATTACGTTGTATTGGAGGGGTGTGGTTTGTGGGGGTTGTAGAGTTAAAGTTTTGTAGGGATGTAGCTGGTCCAGGGTTTGGATGGATGTCGCCAATAAGTTTTAGTTTGGGGAAGATATGTTGGTTATACAATAACCATTTCATTTTTATTTTAAGTTTTAATTTTAGCTTATGTATTAAGGGTTGTGTATATTTAGATTATTTTCAAAACCAGCATAGGTGATGATGTAAAATACCTTGGCCAGAACCAAATAGGCTGTGTGGACTGAATGACCACTGACCACTACCTCTATGACTTTCTGAAAAAAAAAAATACCTTAATCAAGTAGGCATAGCTTTCCTCGACAAACCCAAACTGTTGAGTGACAAGCAGTGTGAAGTTTCTAACATTGTAATTAATGACCTCAGATGTAATCTAAACAATGGCTTTGGAAAATAGACTACCTAGACTTATGGATTAGTAGCTTCTATGGCTTTTGTAGGGCCAGTCTTATTAAGGGGCATCAGAACAACCATTTGTACTGCTTTGCATTTTTGCTGGTACGTAGTAACTCTACTGATAATTTGCATATGCATGCTGCATAAGATACAATTTTTTGTTCTCTTCTCCTGTGACACATTTCTTTCACGCTTCAATGTGATAGCATACATTGCTAGGAAGGCCTTCTGTGTTGCACACCTCATAAGCAAGGGTACAGGATCTAAAGCTAAGCAGGTTATAACTTCCCTATACTCAGCTCTCATCAGGTCAATAATAGAGTACAATGATCCCTTCTGTATGTACCTAACCAGACATCCACAGCAACTGGAGAGACCTCAGAGTTTTCTCACCAAAGCAATTCAGAACTTGCAACACATGACCTACACAGAGAGACTGAAGGCTCTATCACTTTACTCAGTATCATATAGACTATTTAGAGGTAACTTGTGCCTGGCTACAGAGCAGTCTCAAACCCTGCCTTGTTGAAACTGCTGCAAATTGACAAATCCAATGGGAGAAGTTTCACTTGCTCTAGGAATCTTAACCTAGCCTGCAATATTAACAGGACATACTGGAGAAACAGATATGTCTCCAAGAGGTTGCCACTCCTCTGAAACAAACTCTCAATTTATGTAATACAGAGCTCCTCAATGACTCTATTTAAGTGTACCCTGAACAACTGAATGGGAAACCATAAATTTACACCAGGGGTTTCACCTATGTCTCTCTTAGACAGAGGTAGCCGATGCTGATCTTAGATTCACGTGCAAACATAGACTATATATCTTGGACCATAAGGGAGCAAGGATATAACATGGCTAGGCTTTTAGAGGGCTAAGGCCAGTAGCCTAGTAACCTCCTATGATCGTATGATCCGATGAACTCCAGTAATATGATGCAGTGCTACACCGCACCATTTATTATGTTGTGTTGTGGTTTCCTTTAACTTGTGCAGTGCTTGACTTATTCTGTACTTTTGTCTGCCTCTATTTTTACTGCACTGTGTTATGTTCTGTTTGGATATTAGGCTGAATTAATTAACTGGATGGTATAGTGAAAAGCTTAAGTCAAATTATTAAGTCCATGTGATGGGTAAATTCCTGTTTCTTACAATCTGCAATAGAAAAGTGCAACAAACAACAGAAACGTTAGCTAGTTAGATGAATCCATTACATTCACGGAGTGACATAACATATTGTGAGAAATATAAATTAGCCAATGACTTTCCAAATGTAATATGAAATGCATAGTAAAGACACTTACTACTTTCAGCAGTAGCCTATAAAATTTAAAATTTAGAAATTGAAACATATGAAATGGCCTTTAGTCCTAAACTAGATAATAAGTACATTTAATACAGTACACTTAATATAAGTACACGTGTCGATTTTTCTTAAGCAATATGATATTCAAAAAGTCACTTAATCGTCTGAATTCTGTTGTAACACATCATAATATGCAGAATAGTATGTTTCAGCATGATAATTACAAATATATTTAATTAGCCATAATGTCCATTATGTTAATGTAACATTTTCCATGCAATTAAGAATGCATTGCAAATCTCATTAATTTAATTCAAAATATTTTAATAGGTGTTGAGAAATATTGAACAAAATACTAGGTTTGAAAAACAGCAAAATGGCTATTTTTTATTTCAAAACACTCTCATAATCTTTTATTATACATAATGAAAAATCTGCCCCAGATTAATGAATCAAATTACTGTAATGAATAATCTGCAAAATGTAACTAAACAGATTAAACTAAATTGCTTCATGTCATCTTGACTGTTTATTGCCGAATACATATTTTCTTCCTGCAGAAGCAGTCAAAACAGTTTATGTTGTTTTACCTATTTATGAATTTCATTACTGTATTTATTAAGCACTTACTTGACTTTGATAAGCACATATGCTGTTCAAAAGAGATGAATTTTGCCTTAATTCTAAGATCAAGTACATACATTATCTAAATACATGCATTTGAAAAATAATATGTTTCATGCACTTACAGAAATGAAACATTACAAAACGTTTTATGCAAGGGACAACTCCCCCCAATGTATAAGGCTTTCCCCCCAATGTATAAGGCTTTCCCCCATCCTTCCATAATTTGCATATTTTCACTTTGAGGTCAAACAAATTGAAGAAGGAACTATCATAAAAAAAGTCATGCTCCTTCTCTGAGATTATGCCATCTCAGTGTCCATAGAAGCCAATACATTTGACTGTACATACATTACTACAACCTGTGTTACACAAAGAATCAAGATATGGAGCATTCATACTTGAGCAAAAGTAACAGTAACTCAAATCCAGTATGCTTAACAATTTACTGCAAGATGACCTTATAGCAATTTGGAAAAGGCTTCATGGCAATAAATTAACTGTTAATACACAAATAGCACATATATGTTATTGGAACAATATAAATACTTTCACTATTAATAAAAATTGATGTTCTCCAAAAAATCTTCAGAAGTATACTAATAATCACATTTGATAAAACTCTCTCCTTTAAAAAACATACTAAATAAAAAAAATTAACAAAAGTTATTTTCCCATTTAAGGCATCACACAAAATACTGAAATTACTTTCCTTAGAATATTGAAGGGTTATAGCAAAAAATGTCATTCTCACAAGGCTAGAATATGACCTATCAAATATCAAACTGTTTTTTCCCATAACACTACTCAACATATGTATTAATGCATATGCATTTGTTTACCAGGCTAGTTTGATTAGACCTAAAACACCCTTTTTCAACAAAGGCCCAGGGAGAAAAACTCAAGTGTAGAATACAATCTACAATTAACAATTACACTTGTTGAGTGATATAAACCAATAAAGTAATGGAAGATAACTGTGCACAGTTTAAAAACAAAGAAGGCATTATATAATGTTGTAAAGTACAGTTTTTTTTTAACAATGAAGTGTGACAATATCATACAATATGTAACTATACTAAGTTGAAAAAATTGTGATGTTACACAGAATGGTAAAAAAGATTTCATCATGGAACCAGTAAATTATTTTTATTTTTATTTGTTTTATTTGACATTTGGTGACCGGGAAAGTCCAACTAGGCTAGTGCTCTTTTACAGCAGAGGCCTCAGGGGAAAAGCTCCACAGAAGAAACAAAATCGCAAAGTTATAATTCATAAACTGCACAAAAAAACAAAAAGCATAATTCCAATTCATAAAGTTCAGACAAAAAATATACAAAGTGTGTCGTGGTGAGTATATAATAAAATTGAGCTTTAAGAAAAGGGAAATTATTCACAGGCATTGTGAAGAAATACAATGAGATCAACTGCACAAAAGCTCACAAGCATATGGAATAGGAGTACAAACTGGGTTTAGTAGCTCACAGTCAAGTAAGTTATCATGTACAATTATGAGATGAAGTCGGAGGTAGTTATATTTTGACAGGGCAGGTAGGATGAGAGACAGCATATTGCTGTGTCTAGGTTTAGAAGTTTAGAGAACTGTAGTAAGAGTTTGTAGCTACGTGATTATTGAGAGTATTATTCAGAGTAGTAGGGAGGGTAGAGTAGATACTTGTAAAGGGATACCGGAGGGCAGGTATGTAGGGAGAGAGAGATGGTATTATGGAGGGTGGCTTGTGTTACTACAGTGACAGATCCAGGCCTGAAGTAGATGTTGTTTTAATGCTTTTTTGAATTTCTGTGCATGGGCTATGTTTCTGATGTGCAGCAGTAGTTTTTTTTTTTTTCCATGCTAGAGTGGGTATGTATCTATAGAGATTTTGGCCTATGGATTTTTTGGGTTTGTAAATTTCCAGCAGTTCTTGGTCAGAACTTCTGAGAGTTCGAGAAGGGGTATAGCACTGGATAAGTGGGGTGATAGGTGGACTGATAGAGGGGCTGTTTGAGACGGAATGGATCATAAGGAGTTGGGGGGTAGATAAGTTGGTGGGGGAATTCTAGACAATGTAAGAAACTGAGGGATTGGCAGTGGTCTGACTTTGAGGTATAGTTAGCAGCAAATCTTGTAACTTTGTTATAGGTGGATTCCAGTTTTGAGAGGAGAAAGGCTTGTAGGCTAGTTAGTATTTGTGAAATGTATCAAACACTAGGAAGAAGGAAGGCATGGGGAATAGGAAGTCTAGAGTCTTTTGTGAGACATTTGTTATTTCTGTATAGTAGCCCAGGTTTTGATGTGTTTTTTGATGCAGTGGTGGAAATGGAGGTCAAATTTAAGTTAGTCATCTGTGATGACTGAGCAGTTTGGTATGTGTTTCAGCAATGTTGTCTAGGGATGCAATGAAGAAGGTAGGTTTGAGATGTGTGAGAAATTTAGTTAAGAAAAGATGTAGCCTAGTCTCTTTAGGATTTAGGATGGGTTGGTTATTGTAGATCTGTTATTCAATAGAGTTAAAGGATTTTTGGGTGATGAGATGATTATTAGTATACTTTGGAATGCTCTTATCATTAAAGGGTATTGTTGTTTTGTTGGGGAAAAGCTGAGATGCAGTTTAGTAGGCTGATTGTACGAAAACATGAGGAAGGTGAAGAAAGGTAAGAAAAGAGAAAAACGAGAGATAAATGATTTTTTTTTATTTACAGACAGTAAGTGTTAGAGGTGAAAAAGATGTGGAGAAATGAGAGATGGTAGTATGATGTCTTGTGAAGATGTAGAGAGGTAAAAAGAGCAGAGTTAAGATGAGGAAGTGGAATGTTGAATGCACATAATCTCATTTCTTTACATGTGTGAGGATGTAGTAATTTGTGTTAAGTTTGTTATCCAGGAGATCAGCATGAGCATATCCACTTACTCAGCATATGTTGCTTTATGTGAAATCTAAATGAGTTTAGGCCGCTTATTTGTTGCAGAGAGAGAGAGAGAGAGAGAGAGAGAGAGAGAGAGATGGAGTTCCATGCTTTTCAAATTTTTATTAGAGAGAAGTGAGTTACCTGATGAATTACAGAACTTAGAAACAGCAAGCAGAGAATTGTGCCCAAATCTAAGCCATCTAGTTTGGGAGTAAAGTTGGATAATACATTATAGAGAAGGACAGATTTCTGGTTTCATATGTAAGTTTGGGTTTAACTATCAGCTGTGACAATGTAAGAAATTGCAGGAGGTCTAGCCAGTAGAGTTGTTTTAGTGATATATAGTGGTGAGCTTTAAAGTGATGTTTAGCTGCAAATTTCAAAACTGTGTTACATCATTTGGTAAGTATAAGAGAGGCATATCAGAGAGATGATAGCAGGTAGTTAGGCTGTGACTATGTGCTTTCTTGCTATTTCCATGAGGTGGGGTTTATCCCAATATAATAAGTCATGATTTTGATGAATTTTCATTATTGTTTGAATTTTATGATTGTCAAATTTCATTGTGTCATCTATTGTGACCCTATAAATTATGTTTTGCTATTATTGGTTGAGTATATTATAATATGGGTATATTGCACAGAAATATGTTTATGAGCAAATATGATTAGTTTAGTTTTTTTGGGATTAATGAAATACTGAGTCTTATTTAGTCATGTTTTTAAGAATGAGAAAGACTGTCATTCCACTTCTAGTGCAGATAAGAGTACAGTCATTTACATATTGAATGAAGATAGCATGTTTTGTAGTGGCATGAAGGTAATTTATGAAAGAGTAAATAACAGTTGTCCGGGAATTGATACTTGGAGGACACCTAAAAATGCCAGTAAAAAGGATCACTACCCCTCTTTCTGTTTCACTGCCTGTGCCATATTTGATATCACCCTCTGAAACTAATGACAAGATGAGGAAGTGATGCCTTATGCAGAGAACTTTAGAAGTCATTTTTGGTGTGATACAGTGTTGAATCTCTCAATAGATAAAGAAAGAGTGAGGAGACAAGCTGACCAGAGATCCAGCTACTATTTATTGTGTTAGTAAAACTGACTAGGGCAATAGTAGGGCAATGTTAAAGATGAAAAGCATGCTCTGTGGGTAAAAAATTGCCAATAGAGATTAAGTATTTGAGGAGGTGAGATGGAATACATTTCTCAAGTGTTTTTTATAGTGGAGAGAAGAGTGTGATGGGACTATAATTTGAAAGTTCAGTGGAAGTCCTAGACTTATGGAGTGGTAAGATAAAGCACTTTTTCCAACAATACAGGGAGATAGTTATCTGCAATGAAGTGAGTTATCAGAGTGGAGGCTGGATAGGTTATGGCATATGCTGCATTTTTAAAAATTCACTAGCTAGATTATCTGGAGTTAGTGTGGTGGGTTTTAATTTATGGAGAAGTTTCCTGTTATTGGAGATGAAGACTGGTTCAAAAGTAAAGTTTTACAAATGGTTGTTTGGTGGTGAGGCAGCCGGGGCAGGATCTGGCACAAGACTCCTTAGACAGCTGCCTAGGACTCAATGATAACTGGTGGTCCCATAAGTGTCAACAGTATTAAAAAAAATTCCATGCTGCCTCCTTAATCTATTACTGTTCAACATTAAAATGTGACAACTTTAGTATTTTATTTTTCATGGACTCTGACATAGAACTAGTGAGACAGAGACGTTCTGGAGCTTGTCACAGTCAAAACAGACTACTAGAAGAGAAGCTCACACTAGCATGTTCATTTAAGTAAAAAAAATAAATAAATAAGAAAAAAAATATATATACCTGCTGTGCTGAAGATGTTGTGGCAACATGTGTATATGATAAGTAATGTGAGTGTGTTCATATGTGTGAGTGTGCATGTATGTGAGTATGTTTATGATAAATAAGGCAATAATGTGCATATCTGGAAGTATGCAATTGTGTGAGTAAGTGAGCGTGCAGGTCTGTGTACATGTGTGTATGTATGTTGAAATTATATACCCTTGGTATACTTTGACAATATGTATCAGAAGCTGCACAATATATTTCTTTCTTGTCTGGACCATTTGTGATACTAATATAATCAAATAATAGCAATATTTATCATACAGGAAACACAGGAAGAATTATCTCAGTGAATTTCCATTATGAAGACAGGTCAAGCCATTTTAAGAGAAATTATTCTCCACTATTGTTGCCAGCACATTGTATTAAGATATTAGAACTAGAAGTTATTTTTAAAAAGTACAATGTTCTGAAGTCTGTGCTCTCAGATATCATATTGTTTCCATTACAGATGCACAGAAAAGAGAAAAATAAGAACTACTTTTCAGGGAACAGATTCTTTACTTCTGTGTTTTATCCTGAACATTTTCCCTTTTCTCTGAGTTTTTGTGACTGCAGAGTTAGGACATATGAAGTTTAGGCTGTGAGTACTTGCCCCCCTTATAAATGCAAAAAAAAAAAAAAAAGAAAGTTTTGTGATTTTTTTTTTTGTGCCTTTGGAAGTGTCATTCTTCTTTACTTGCAACCCCCAAAACAAAGTTTTAGTTTTGAATAATTACACGTAAGTCAAACAACACACTATTGGTCATAGTAGATCTCCTTTAATTATATTAGCTATATAGGGACAGGAGTCATGAAAACAGGTGTGTGGCATGATGATGTAAACCATGCAGAATATGGAAAGGCGTAACCTATACATGGAGATATGGGGACGTAAGGGGAAATGTACAATGAAGGGTGACCAGTGTGGTATGCCACCTGTTATCCTGTAGTTTGACAATGAGGTGCAAGTTTTCAACAGTGACGTCACAAACTGCATGTCCAGCACAAAGTACTAGCAGCAGAAGACTGGCACCACATGTGAATGAGAAGTACCGGTAGGTTCACCAATGCACATATGGGTTACACTGGGAGAACTGTAGTAGGAGCGGGGCTTCACCACTTGACACCAGGAGGCTTTTGAAGTAACTCTGATCCATAATGGGTGGTGTGGCGCCCCTGCACTGGCCCAGTAATCAAGGAGCCTCAGTCCTCAATACTAGCACAAGTGAGGGACGTACACATTTGGGAATGACAGGTACACATACAGTAAAGTACAATTTCCCTTAAGAGAATACTGAGATCACAGTCAGTCTGAGGCTGGTTTCTCCCTATTTCTCCAGATCCCCAATAAGACACCCCACTAGCACAGCTATAGGGTTGAGATCTCATCTGAGTGGCCAAGCCAAAACCTCCAGCTCCCTCTCTGTCCAACCAGTGCTTCATGTCCCTGCCCAAGTAGCTGACACACACACACACACACACACACACACACACACACACACACACACACACACACACACACACACACACACACACACTTTGAGATTTGATTTATACACAAACACAAACACAAACACACACCTGGGAAAGGCTGGCATAGGTTTACTAGCAATGCCTCCTTTTGCCCAGACTATAAGGTAGTACCAGCTGCCACCAGCCACTACTTATCAGCTACTTAAGACCCTCAATACTGCTAAGATACTTAGCCCTACCCAGCTGCACTAGGGCTTCATCTGTCCTAGGCATGGGGTAGGCATCTGTCTCCCCACACAGAACCTGGTGCTGCCATCCTTCTTTGGTACTAGCACCACTGGGGAGGCCCAGGGACTGCTGGACTCCTAAATTACCACTAGTTCCAACATTTCCTGTATCTCCTCCCTCAAAGTCTGTTTGACTCTCTCAGGTACCCTACAAGGGGATGGCTTAATAGGCCTTTGGGGTCCTGTATCCATATGGTGGTGCACCAGGTGGGTGCACCCTGGTTTCCCAGTGAACATGCCCCCAAACTCCTGTAATACTGCTCAGATTTCTCAAACCTGGGTAGGGGATAGCTGCTGGGACATTACTACCCCTTTCACTGAGGAGTCAGTCAAGTCTCTCTGAGGAGATCAATCACCACATTCCCCTCAGACTCCTCTTGCCTTCCACTGCTAATAGTCAGCACAAGGGCCTCCCTATCATGGTAAGGTTTCATCATGTTAACATGGTAAAATGTGTGCCCTTGACTCCTGCCTAGCAGTTCTACCATGTAGTTAACATCACTGACCTTCCTTACCACTTTGAAGGGTCCCTCCCAATCTGCCTGCAGCTTGTTGTGTCTGACAGGAATGAGAACCATAACCTGCTGCCCTATAGCATATCTCTAGCTCGAGCATTCCTGTCATACCAGACCTTTTTCTGCTGTTGCACTTCTGCCAGGTTCTCCTGGGCCAATCCCATGAGTTCTGTGAGCCTTGTCCTGAGGTTTAGGACATATGCCACAACAGACTCCTTATGGGATTCACACTCACCCTCCCACTCACCTTGAATAAAATCTAGAGGTCCCTTCTCCCTATGCCCATACAAAAACTCAAAGGGCAAAAAACTTGTGGATTCCTGAGAAACCTGTCTGTAAGCAAACAACAGATGGGGCAAATATTTGTCCCAATCCCTCTTAAATTGGTCTGCAAATGCCTGTAGCATCATCTTAAGTGTAGAGATTAACCTCTCAACAAGACCATTAGTCTAGGGATGGAAGGTGGTAGTCTTTAGGTGTTTCACCCCACAATACTTCCACAGACAAGCCAGCAGGTCTGACATGAAATTGGCACCTATGTCAGTCAGTATTTCTTTTGGGAAACCTACCCTGCTGAAAATCTCTAACAAAGCATTTGCCACCTTTTCCACCTCAATGGAGGACAGAGCCACTGCCTCAGGGTATCTGGTAGCCTAATCTACTACCACTAGGATATACATTTTCCCTGTGGAGTTTGGGGTACTAAGAGGCCCCACAATATCCATAGCTACCCTCTGATCCTCAATCACAGGCAAAGGGATCAAAGGAGCGTTCACCTTGTCTCCTGTCTTGCCTATCTTTTGGCACTGCTCACAGGTCCTGCTGTACTGTGTTACATCTCTGGAAATCCCATGCCAATAAAAGTTCTGATAATATGTCTCTTTGTACGTTTTATGCCCATATGACCTGCAAAGTGAATATCATGGCCTAAAGTGCCAGATGGTAAGCTCTGGGCACTACCAACTGCTGTATTCTCTCACCCTCTAGCCCTCCCTTAGGGGTCCACTTTCTATACAGTAACCCTTTGTCCCAATATATAGATTCCCCCTTCCCTTGAGAATCAGGTGCCTCACTAGCTAGCTCCCTCAGGCCTTGTAATGTAGGGTCTGACAGCTGAGCCTGTCTGAACTCTCTCTTTGTAACCCTTCCCAGCTCCCCTTCCACAGGACGTTTGGTATCCTCTGACAGCAGTGCCTCACTTTCAGCCTGGGTAGTGCTACTCACCTCTGCACTTGCAGTCACTCTGTCCAAGGGAACATCAGTACCCACAAACAGCCGTGGCTCACCTTCAGTCTCACTGCTACAGGGTAGCTCCCTCCCTGAAGCAAACACCTCACCAGTCCTGGCTGCAAGTGTGTGGTCTGTCTGCGTCTCCCCCAGGCTACCAGACCACATGCTTGTCTCCAAGCCTGACTGCATGTAACTGCATGCACACATGGTACTGCATTATCAAAATCATTACCTATCAGGACATCTGCAGGGTGGTAGTTTGGTACCCTTGTTTTCTGGAGGCAACCTACTGTTGGCATTTTGTCATTCTCACTTACTGGTTCTTCCACCTTTTATTCCCCACCTTGCCTACATGGACATCTATATGCTACATGGCCCCACTGGTTGCATTTAAAACATTTAACCCTTGGTCTTGGACATGTACATGGACTAGTGTCTTCCCCTGCTACTGGCAGACTCTGTTGGGGCAGTCTGGGCTGCCCACCATGAGTTCCCGTAGATGCATCAGCAGCACTGGGTGTCCATTTCCTGTGCAGTGATGCCCTGCTTGCTAGGTATAGGTCTCCCTTCTTCCCCAACTCATCTACAGTAGTGCATAGTCTGTCAGCTAACCAGATTCTCATGTCCTCAGGCAAAGTGCTAAGGGCTTGTTACCTCACCAAAAGGTCTGCAAGCCCTTCAAAAGTGGTGACCTGACATCCACTCATACACATATGAAAATAAGTGCTTAGTTCAGCAACATATTCACACACACTTTCATCTGCCTTGCATCTATGCTCACAAAACATTTTTCTATAAGCTACAGGTGTTAACTTAAAGTATTCTAACAAGCACATATTATAATTTAAGCAATCAGTATCAGAAAGTTTAGAAATTACAGTTACAGCTTTACCATGGAGTAAGGTGGTCAGGAACTGTACCCAGAGCCCTTGGTCAACATTATACTGTTTACATACCCTGTCAAACATATGAATGAAACTATCAAAATTATCACTTTTACATTTGAAACCTAGTAATTATTTCTGTTTCAAGACAATAGGAAAACCTCTAGATCTAGACATTGTGTCTGTTTTACTGAAACTGGGAGATAACATGATCATAAAACAATCTCAACTTATTTTCTTGCAGTTTTGCAAGTTAACTCTGTGTGTTCCAGCTTCTATTATTAAAACATACATTTGCACAGGTATATAGTTTATATACATTTCTGTTCTTTTCCAGTAGGTTACACTATGGTTACATTCTTGAAGCTCCATACATAACATACAGTTCTCTTGCATTTGTAAGACAAGCACATGAATCATATTAATATTCACAGATGATATATAATTATTTACAAAATTCCAGATAGCTGGGCTGGCAGTGTCACAGGTGGGAATGTTGTTTTAGGTACTTTCTTTCAATTGCTTGCCAGTATCATGGAAATAACTACTGTCAGTAGAACAGAAACAAGCCTTAAATACACTGATTAATGCCCAATGGGGGCAGAGCAGGTGCATCATGTGCCAAGTGACTGTGTAACCATGAAAGTGGCTGTGAACCATGATTACTGGTAGATGGATGCAGAAGGAGGTGGTTAGGTTTCCTGCTATAGACATTGTGTTTTGGGTTATGGTTTTGATCACTGCATGGTTAAGATGCAGGTAGAGTCTTTAATCTTTGAGAATCAGTTGTGGTAACAGAAGAATGTTTTTGATGACCTCCAGGTCAGGTTTGGGATTAGAGTGTTTGCTGCATACCCTAGGTTTAGAGGATGGGGTGGAGGGGACTCTATATTTTGTTATATTGGATTGAGACATACAGTTGTGTTAAATTGTTGCTGGAAGGATAATACTTTGTCAGACAGTCTATTATACAGCTAAGCATTTAAAAATGACATACTTCCCACTCCTGCAAATACACAGAGTATTCTGCAAATCTGTGATATAGCAGGGATGGAGATAAGAGGCAGAGTTCATAAACTGCAATTCCACAATATTTGTCCTTACACTCAGGGGCAGGATCCAGCATAAGGCTCCCTAGGCAGCTGCCTCAGAAATGGTCCTAACTGAGGTGCTTCATAAACATCAGCATTATAAAAAAATATCACCCACATTTTCTGACTCCAATGCTGCCTTTTTAATCTAAGTCTGCTCTACTTTGATGTGTGACAACTCCAAATTCCTCTCTCTGTCAGTCATTAAATCAAGTGTAGATCCAATGAGAAAGTGACTTCCTGGAGTAGGTCACAGTCAAAATGGACCAGTAGCAAAACAAGCCCACACTAACTTGCAGTGCAAAACATGGTCTGCTAATGCATGGATGAACTGTGCAGTGCAGTACATTTAGTACAGTCAAGTGTGTGTGTGTGTGTGTGTGTGTGTGTGTGTGTGCGCGCGTGTGTGTGTGTGTGTGTGGGTGTGTGTGGGTGTGTGCGTGTGTGTGTGTGTGTGTGTGTGTGTGCGCATGTGTGCGTACGTGCATGTGTACGTGTGTGTGTGTGTGTGTGTGTGTGTGTGTGTGTGTGTGTGTGTGTGTGTGTGTGTGTGTGTGTGTCTATGGTCATTCAGAATGCAAAGCTCTGACTCTCAACTGTTCCTGATTTTGAAGACCGTCTTTGATTTTTGCATCATATTTTTGCCATCACTTATGAAATGTTTGATTCTGTGATAAATTATTGAGGATTACAGTCAGAAAATAATCCCAGTCATTAAAGTCTTGTCATTCTAATTGTACAGACAATGCATTCTGTGCAATACCTGTTCTTCTGCTAACTTTGTAAGTGCTTTAGAGTTAACTGTCGTTCAGATATGCCTGATTTTGTAAAATGTCTCTGATTTTATTCTCTTCATTTTGATGTCTGTCTTAAAATGTTTGATTTTCTGGTAAATCAGTGAATATGTCAACTAATAATTTATGTAGTCAATAAAGTTTCAAATTGTTATGCAATATTTGATTTTCTGGTAAATAAATAAGGATTACAGTCAGTCAATAATTTTAGTCTCTAGAATGTCAGAGTTCTAAACATTCAGAAAATGCTAGTCTGTGCTGTAAACTGATAACTGTTTATATGTATTAGAATTGAGTGCCTCTCATCTGTCCCAAATTTTGTAGACCATCTGTAAAGTTGACTCGTGTTTTTGTCATTCCCATAAACAGTATTCTTTTCTGGTAACTCAATGAGGATTACAATCAGTCAGTAATGTTCATCATTAGAGTTTTGTAGTTCTAATTATTCAGAAAATGCATTGTGATGTAACACCTGCTTTTCTGAACATTTTTAAGTGAGCTAGAGTTTTCAGCAGAGAATTAGGACTCTGAGCTGTTAACAAAGTGCTTCCTCTAGTCAAAAGTACAGGCATTGATTCTTTCCACTTCTGTTTGTCTACTGTGTGACTCTGAACAATTCTTGTAGCCAGACAGTGCTCCTATTCACCCCAGAAGAGGATAATTTTGTCCAGGGTATTTACTCAGTTAAAAAGTACATAAAATAAATACATAAATAAATGATGTCACT